>NC_056731.1:468469053-468506968 GCF_019279795.1 Protopterus annectens
TGTATCTACTTGCCCCCTGGTAACAACATCACCACTCTGGAAGGCATCCTTGCTGAACTCTCCACAAAAATTCCCCAAGAGACCATAATTCTCAGAGACTTTAAGATAGACTGGAAGGACTGCTCTACTGAATCACCAACCTACCATATTAACCGTAATGGCTTCTCACAAACAATTAACTCCCTAACCAGAATTAATAAACCCAATAACAAAGAATCCATCCTAGACTGGATTCTAATAAATAATCACCAACAACTCTATAATGTAGGGACCATCCCTGACGATGTAAGTGACCATTCTCTCACTTACATAATCAGGCAAAGGTCGTGCTCACACAACCCAACCATATATAAAACAATAAGAAGCAACAGAAACTTTAACCCCAATAACTTCCAAGCTGAACTAAAAGAACGTGATTGGTCACCTATAAAATACCTCCCACTTGACGAAGCAACAAACTACTTTAACTCAAAATTCTTAACAATCCTTAACCACCATGCACCAAAGCGTTCCATCAAAATTAAATCTAAACTTGCCCCATGGCTTACAAAGAAAACCAGGCAGAAAATTCAACACAGAAATAAAGTTTGGGCACTATGGAGAACAACTAAAAACCCCGTAGACCAACAACAATTCAGGCAAAAAAGAAATGAGACTAAGAAAGTTATACTTGAAGATAAAAAAAACTCTTACTTCTACCTCCAACAGAACAACCAAAATAATCCACAAAAGTCCTGGGCTAGCATAAACAGACTACTTCAACCAGGCCATTCCGCAACACCACCCCCTATAGGATCAAATTCCGACAATCCAAAGCAAACTAATGCTTTTAATACCTTCTTCACTGAGACCATCCAAACACTTGCTAATCAACTAACAGCCAATAGCTCTGCCCTTCCAACCAATACTACTAACTCTCTCCCAACTCTAAACCTGCAACCTGTCCCAACTTCCCTCATCTGCAACCTCTTAAGTAAACTAAAACCTACTACCCCCTCAGCTGACCGGCTACCTGCTGAATACCTGCAAAAGGCAGCCACAGTCATAGCTTATCCTGTATCATTGCTGATAAATAGAACCATACAAGAAAGCACTATTCCCACCATCTGAAAAATCTCCTACATTATCCCCCTATACAAGGGTGGAAACTCCTGAGAATATTCTAAATATCGTCCCATAGCACTACTTTCCCCATTAGCTAAAATAATGGAAAAGTGCATCCACAGACAGTTACTAGACCACCTACTCCAAAACAATTTACTGGCCAAATCTCAATATGGCTCCAGGCCTTTCCACACTACAACTGCACTCTTATCCTTCACTGACAGCATCAATAAAAACCGTAATAACAATCTTCTCTCTTCAGCACTTTTCATCGACCTTTCAAAAGCATTCGACATGGTCAACCACCACTTACTTCTCAATATTCTAAAATCCTTCTCTCTGGACACAAAGACTATAAAATGGTTCCAGTCCTACCTTGATAATAGACAGCAGGCAGTGCTATGGGACAACAACCACTCATCCCATCTCCCAGTTACCCTAGGTGTTCCTCAGGGCTCTATATTGGGCCCCCTCCTTTTCTCAATATTTATCAATGACCTCAACCTAGCTATTCCTTTAACTAACTGTGTACAATACGCAGATGATTCGACAATAATCTGCTCAGCTAAATCTTAATCCCAACTACAGATTCTACCTCAGACAATGTTCAATAAAACAGAAAATTGGTTTCTGCAACGCTGCCTCCTCTTGAAACCCAAAAAAAACCAAACTCGTCCTCTTCACTCCTACCCGTAAATCACTTCCAATGAACTTTTCAGTCTTATCCAATAATGGTACACTCATATTTCCCAATCCAACAACTAAACTTCTAGGGGTCACCATTGATAACAACCTGAACTTTGAAACCCATATCAACAATACCACAAAAACTGTCAAGAGGAAACTAGGCTCCATCTATAGGATAAAACCCTTTCTCTCCCCACTAGCCAGAACCACTATTGCCTATTCCCACCTTATCACCACACGTCTCTATGCTTCTTCCATATATACTAACTTGTCAAAAAATAACCTTAACAAGCTAGCCAATGCTTACAATGGCATGGCCAGATTTGCTACTGCTTCTTCCTTTAGGACCCATCACTGCCATAACCTGAAACAATTAGGCTGGTTAGAGCTTTTGAATCAGATTCACTTTAAACAACTCACCATTGCGCACAAAACCCTTTTCCAACCTACCAATACCCCAATACTTGCTAGTCTCATTACCCAGTATAAGAACCTTTCAACTTTACGCTCATCTAATAAACTACTAGTATCAACATGTAAATCTAATAACATGGTAGGAGATGCTCTGTTCTCAAATACAGTTGGAAAGTATTGGAACCAACTCTCACATGAACTTACATTGCTGTCTTCATTTACACTTTTTAAACACAATCTGAAACTCTATCTTAAAACCCATTGGTTATGTTCCTGCACAAATCCAGACTAATCTCATACTATATCCCAAATACCCTCTCTTAAGACCTAATTCCTGCTCTATCTGTGTCTTTTTAGCTCAAGGCCTATCCTTGGCAAAAACATATCTTATCCTAATAGAGATAATTTAAAATACCTAGTTAAATTCTTCTGCATATAATTCTAAAGCATCCTACCTAAGGCAGGCAACAAGTATTGTTTAAATTGTGAGTATTGCTGAACTGTTGAAATTTAAAGTATGTATTTGTTTAACAATTAATTTCTTCTAATGAAGTCTTGTACATAAAGTGTAAAATATCTTATCTAATGCTTGTAACATGTTTTTTGTATAAACTGTGAAGATTCCTGAACTGTTTAAAATTTGTAGTATTTAACTGTATAACAACTAGTACCTGTATGTTAGTAGTCTAGTAATCTCCTGGAGCTTATCTCCCCGGGACTCTACTGAAAATGAACATAAATCCAGTTAGACTATCCCAGACAACAAATGTAAAATTAAAAAAAAAAAAAAATATATATATATATATATATATATATGAATATCAAAACACCCACAAACTTTGTAAAACCAAAGTGCCAGCCAAGGACTTGTGAACGATGAAAAAAAGACAATTGAATTACGCGTTTCGTTCACTTTTAATATCTGTGAACTTCTTCAGAAATACATATATATTTGCATTAATATATACAGCTATATCTGCATATGTATGCATACATGTATATTTATATCTTGCTGTATATATATATATATATATATATATATATATATATATATATATATATATATATATATATGTATATATGTGTGTGTGTCTGTAAAGCAATGCATACCCTGCGTAAACGCACTTACACAAGCTTACTGTGCTTAAACCTACTTACTAGTGCCTTATTCATTATGACACTGACACTTCACTCCAGTTCACTTTTAATTGTTATTTTGCAGGTTATACAGCAGACAGATGTCGAAATATGTTCATGTACAGATTACCGATGGTAAATAGTATGTGATGCAATGAGATTCGGAACGGGAATGTCTGTTCGTTAGCGGGTTGCTCTAACCAGTACATTATTGCTGTGCCCATATACCCATGGCTCCTGGTTCCCCAAACACCCACCCAATGCCTCCCTAACACTGCAGTCATCCATTCTCCAGTTGAATTCGTGGTGTATCCACACCACTACACACTGGCCACTCCCTATTCCTGTAGGCCCATCTCATCCGTTGACTCACTCCATGTATCCTCAGAACTCCCAAACTTTTAGTCCACAAACACTGGTGACATGAGTGACCAAAAGGACACTATTTGTAATTTTTGGGTTGTCCCACATGGGACACGCATGTCTTTATGTCAAGATTAGACTCTATACTTCATTACATCCTTACTGCTGTTAACATGAGAGAGAGCCAAATTATGTACATGTTCGGCATATTTATTTTACAAATAGACCGGTTTAGTAATTCGATTACCGTAGCAGGCAGATCACAGGAATGATTCCATGTGTGAGAAAGTCCTCACATTTGATTTTTTTCAGCACAGCACTGACTTCGGACATTGTACACACTTCTGCGTTTTAGCAGTTTTGTCCCTTCCCTCTTATGCACAACCTATTATTCTATCTACTGTCGAGGTTTGTAAGGGCACATTCATGTTATTTATGTCTGCAAATGGAATGAATGTATTACAGAGAATGTACTTCTACATATGGATGTCTGCATGTGTGTATGCTTATATACTTATAACGAACTTGCTGACCTCCACGAGGCAGTCCACTTAGAACCAGCCCATCCAACCCTGGCACGCCTGGATCCATAATTTCATACCCATAGTTCCTCCACCCCACCCGAGTTCAACATTTACACATACCATCCATTGTTCAGTTGCTATTGCAGCCATGACACACCTCCACACATTGCCCTCTCCCGAGCGTTAGGGGCCCTACACGTATGTTGTCCCAACCCATGTATTCTCAGGCTCTCCTACCATTTAGTCCTTTAACAAACCTGTCCTTGCTTGTGTAATGGTCGGATGGCCAAATAGTCCATCACTTTTTGGGTAGTCCCACCAGGGATTACCCTCTGAGTGTAAAGTAGACTTAGCAGATCAACAATGTTACTCCCACTGGTAATATCCTGCCTGTGGTATGAGTAGCAGTGCTTTGCTCACTCCTGCCCAGCTTGATATGACATACGCTGACAGTGCTATATAATACTGGGGTTGCTGTTTATTCCCTTCTCATTCCTTTTGTATGCTTTATTGTTACGTCGTTCTTTCTTCATATATATATATATATATATATATATATATATATATATATATATATATATATATATATATGTATATATTTAATATATCTTTACATACTTATATCCATTTCCTATGCTGGGCAATGCTTAGACCTGTGTAAGCGCACTCAGACTTGCTTACTGGTACTTATATATGTGTACTGCTGCTTATACCTGCTTGCTTACTAGTGCCTTATTCATTATGACAGTGCCACTTTGATGGAATGACATTTAGTTAAATATCTCATGCAATACTCTTATGTCAGTTTTACAGCAAAACGACATTCATTCCACATGGAAAATGATATGTGCTAGTGTTGGGCTCGAACCGTGAATGCCTTTTCATTAGGCGGATGCTCTAAACACTACACTATTGACGTTTACGTTGATTCCGCATGCCTTTCTCTATTTGAATGATTTTTATGTGTAAGCTATGCTCGGCGGAGAGCAGCGATGTGCAAACACACTGCACTTTGCTTACACCTTCGATATTGCAGCAATTCAAATGTATAATAGGGACATGAGGAATCTAATTGTGAAAGCTCAACATTCCACTACGTGCTTGTGTGTTTACTACTTCGATTTTATTTCACTGTTCGTGGACACTCTTGTATGCTTGGCATACATTTCGGTATCCACGGATACTGAATTATTGACTTACTATTAGAGGCGGGCTCTACTAGTAAGCATAGTAGATTGTGCAACTGTCGGGGCATGTTTACGCCTCTGTAGAGCACTTGTACACACCCCCTGCACCCGCACACGTTTCCTGTGCATGTCGAGGGTGTGGTGGCACGCCCTCATACATATTGATATGGTGCTGCTGCACCATCTGTAGTGAGGACGCTCAGCACAAGGCTAAAACCGTCCTTGCGCTGAGCTTCTTGAATCCCGGGGATATTATTTCATTTTCCTTTATATATGGCACGTTTCCCCTTTATTGGCAATTCATCTATTTCCAATCTCCACAAAAAATCTTGGCATTCTACTTTTTTATTACACCATTTATTTCTTATTTCTATAGCTTTAATTTTACCCTCCGCTAGCTTTTCCCATGGTTTGATAAAGTCCGTAACCAAAAAACACACTGAAAAAAACCCCTCAGGTCTTGGCAGGCAAACAGTTCCAACAAAAGCTGAGAGAGCGATAAATAAATCCACTGCAATAAGACGTTGTAACAGATAAAAAACGTGTTTAATCCAATGACAGTTTAGCGCTTTCACTCACATAAGTTGAGCTTCATCAGAACTAATCACCATTCTTAAAAAGACAGTTTATATGCACTTTTTGGCGCCAAAAATTTTCACATTTCTTAAAGAACTTAAAGAAACAGTAATCAATATTAAACACAGTATTCTATGTAAATATGTAAATTAGTATCATATGAAAAATATATCATATGAAATGATAATAAATAAAGAATAATAAGATATATAAAGAAAATATGAAAAATATATAAAGAATATATGAAGAATATATAAAGAAATACCAGCAAATCAATACTTATTAACTACTAATGTTAAAATGTAAACTTTTGTTAAAAAATTTTTTCATTAGTGAACTTTAAAATGACGTCCATTATCACAACATATATTTTATAGATATTGAGTCATTTATACCTGGTTCATGTGCAGCATCAGTATACAATTGCCACCAGGTTTCCTTGTACAACAATTGTTCCCTAAAATTCCCACCCCTATTGTGTATCTCAACCCGGTCAATAATACCAAATCTAAAAGAATGGGTCAAATCAAATTTATTAACATGTCTGAACAACGCATTATTCTCATTTCTAGTTTTTATACTATACATATGAGAATATATTCTTTTACTTAGCTTTTGCTCAGTTTTTCCTATATAAAAACTTGGGCATCTTTCACATTTAGCTAAATAAACCACCCACTTAGTATTACAATTACCCGATTTAAATCTAATGGTGGTATTATTTACATTTCTCAATTTAATTTTCTCATCTTCCATAATATTCTTACACTGACGACACATACCACATTTTTTAGTATGGTCACCATCACTAAATCTATTGTCAATTCTTCTCTCCAATAACTTCTTCAAATTATTCCCCATTTTATAAACAAAAGATGGTGCACTACCCAATATTTGTGTAATACTGTCGTCTGCTTGAATAATACTCCAATTTTTAATAATAAAGATCAGTCGCGAGTGGATGAACGTTTAAAAAAATTTTTACATTATAATTGTGACTTTAACAACACTAAAAAGGACATTGAACCACCAGTTCATGATTCTATGGCAAAATGTGGTTCCTTACGAGATATTATTTATCTGTTTGGGAAGAAACTACAACATATTAATAACTTAAAAATGGACAATGCATACTTTTCTAAATGTATAGAGTCCAATGTAGTCCCGATGGGGCTTAGATTTTTTAAAGTACCTATAGGTTTAGAATTAACAGAGTCTGTGATGTCAGATTTTAACATCCTATTTGACTCTTTTGGTATTCAGTTTATGAAAAATTTGATAAAGTACAATGATGGATATTTGTGTAAGCTACTTTTGGAAGTGGAGAATATTAATAATGTAATACAATGTGATTCACTGTTTCCGCAATGGCCGCAATGGGAGAAGTTGTATCAAAAGCAATTTCAAAATGTAGAAATGTATTCTAAGAAGGTTTACAATAGAAAGGTGCAAAAATTGTCTAGAGATATTACCCAATACCAAAAAAATGTTGCATACAAATGGAATAAGATTAGTCAAAATTTACAAGTCCACACTGAAGTTTTGAATACCGGAAAAGACAGGTATTCTAATAACAATGGTGTTTTTGCTGGTAAAGGAGATTATTTTTTGGGGGAAGACAATGTATACAAGCCGAAGAGATACAAGAGAAGGGAAGACCAATACCCCAGACACCAGCAATGGTAATTAAGGATAATTATCCATTAGTATGTTGTGGCACCAATGTATTGGTTAGGAATGACAATGCGGTTTATGATAATGACAAGTGCAACTTTTCAGTTCAGGGTCAAAATATTTTTTTAGAGACTGATGATCTTGATAATTTGATCGACACTCCTGTACAACATATAATAGTACATGAAGATATTTTGAGGGTCGGTAATGTGTTTTCATATCAAAATTTCAACATTTATAATTATACTGATATGGACATAGATAAAATTCATTTTAAATTGTTCTCAAAAGGTCTAAAATTCATTCCTACAGCAAAACCTAAATTGGTGGATACATTGACTGAATTCAAAAAGTACACACGTAAATTAAATTTAGCTATTTTATTTAAGGATGATGTTGAGAATACTACCACAGGACAGTGTCGGCTATTAAAAAAGAAAAGTAAATATATTCCGCCTACACATCCTACAGTCTCAGTCTTTGATAGAGTAGTTACTAGACATATTTATAAGTTATTTAACAAAATTTACATTAGTAAATTGGACACAAATTTAACTACTGCAGAGATTAATTTATTAGAGAAACTTCGATCGAGTGAGACAGTACGTATAATGAAACCCGACAAGGGAGGGGGAATAGTCATATATGACAGCAATGCATATTTTAATAAAATATATGACATACTACATAATATAGATAATTATCAGACTGTATCCTATAATGAAATTCAGACTTCATATAGGCAAATTGACTATCATATTGAAGAATTTTTGATAGATCATAGAATTTCCGATGAGTTATATGGATACATTAAAGTAGAACATCCATTGTTGGCTAGGATTTTTGGTATTCCAAAAACCCATAAATGTACTATTGACCCTCCCTTTAGACCTATTATTTCGGGTAGTCATTCAAAGACTTTTTCAATGGGTGTTATGATAGATCAACAACTAAAACATATTTATGACATCGTACCCCATATGGTGAAAGACTCTTGGGAGTTTCTGAGAAAATATCCTATTAATTTATGGAAAAAAGATCTTTTGTTTGTTACTGTGGATGTTGTTGATTTGTATAGTTGTATACCCAAGGCTTTGGGACTAGAAGCATTTTTGAACAGTGTGACAAAATATAGTGGTTTATCTTGGGACAACATATGCCTGATTATGGAACTAATGTCTTTGGTGTTGGAACACAATTACATTGAACATGAGGGAGAAATTTTCAAACAGACACGAGGTGTGGCTATAGGAGCATCTTGTGCTCCCATATTTGCCAACCTCGTGATGTTAGATTGGGAGGAAAGGACTATTTTTCCAAGTATATACAATCAATACATCAAATACTATTCTAGGTATTTGGATGATGTGTATATATTGTGGGAAGGCACCAAGACATTGTTGGATGAATTTCTTGTATTTATTGGTGATAGTAGTGAATATTTAAAATTCACTTCCACTTATGACTACCAAGGTTTGGCATATTTGGACACATATGTGTTCAAAGGTAATAATTGTTTTGAATCCAAATTGTATAGAAAAAATACATTTTCCAACAATTATTTGGAATTTTCGAGTAATCACCCTAGGAGGATGTTTAATAACATTTTCAAAGGGCAGATTATTAGAGCCATAAGAATGACTTCGAATTTCCATGATATGTTGGAAGAAGTTGCTTATATTACTGACTTATTTAAAAGTAGGGGGTATGATAACCAAACACTAAATAGAATTTCAACAAGTTTGATCAAAGAATGGGGTACAAAACACAAACCCCTGTTAGGGGAATATGTGTATGGTACATGTAATAATAAGGTGCTTGAAAAAAGTACACAAATAACAACAAAAAATTTGGGAAGGGCATGTGTACTAGAGTATGGTTCACACGTAGCTAAAATTAAAAACATTATTATTAAAAATTGGAGTATTATTCAAGCAGACGACAGTATTACACAAATATTGGGTAGTGCACCATCTTTTGTTTATAAAATGGGGAATAATTTGAAGAAGTTATTGGAGAGAAGAATTGACAATAGATTTAGTGATGGTGACCATACTAAAAAATGTGGTATGTGTCGTCAGTGTAAGAATATTATGGAAGATGAGAAAATTAAATTGAGAAATGTAAATAATACCACCATTAGATTTAAATCGGGTAATTGTAATACTAAGTGGGTGGTTTATTTAGCTAAATGTGAAAGATGCCCAAGTTTTATATAGGAAAAACTGAGCAAAAGCTAAGTAAAAGAATATATTCTCATATGTATAGTATAAAAACTAGAAATGAGAATAATGCGTTGTTCAGACATGTTAATAAATTTGATTTGACCCATTCTTTTAGATTTGGTATTATTGACCGGGTTGAGATACACAATAGGGGTGGGAATTTTAGGGAACAATTGTTGTACAAGGAAACCTGGTGGCAATTGTATACTGATGCTGCACATGAACCAGGTATAAATGACTCAATATCTATAAAATATATGTTGTGATAATGGACGTCATTTTAAAGTTCACTAATGAAAAAATTTTTTAACAAAAGTTTACATTTTAACATTAGTAGTTAATAAGTATTGATTTGCTGGTATTTCTTTATATATTCTTCATATATTCTTTATATATTTTTCATATTTTCTTTATATATCTTATTATTCTTTATTTATTATCATTTCATATGATATATTTTTCATATGATACTAATTTACATATTTACATAGAATACTGTGTTTAATATTGATTACTGTTTCTTTAAGTTCTTTAAGAAATGTGAAAATTTTTGGCGCCAAAAAGTGCATATAAACTGTCTTTTTAAGAATGGTGATTAGTTCTGATGAAGCTCAACTTATGTGAGTGAAAGCGCTAAACTGTCATTGGATTAAACACGTTTTTTATCTGTTACAACGTCTTATTGCAGTGGATTTATTTATCGCTCTCTCAGCTTTTGTTGGAACTGTTTGCCTGCCAAGACCTGAGGGGTTTTTTTCAGTGTGTTTTTTGGTTACGGAGTTTTCTTACACGCTGATATCTGGTTCTTCAAGGATGGTTTGATAAAGTAATATTGGATCATTATATTCTTATACCATATTTTTCTGTCCTTTTCAATTTCATCAAATTTTGCTTTCCATATTATTATTCTCTTAATAACAATTTGTTTTTTCATTTATACCATTTTCTCTTTTACTTCTAACATATCCAAAAATGTGTCATACTAATATTTAACATTTTACAACTAATCTTTCATCTTTTTTATTTATCCTCTTTAACACTTTATATAAATTTAGTGAAGCAACATATACTACTGAATTAATTAACCCTAAACCTCCTTTTTCTTTATTTACATACAACATTCTTCTTTTTACTGGATTCAGTCAAGAACCCCACATAAATGAAAAAAATATCTGCAATAATTCGTTTTCAAATACGATTGACAACATAAATACACTTTCTAAATAAGCTATATTCCCATTAAGACTGAGTTTATCAAATTAACCTTTTTCCTAAATGGTAATCTATATGTTTTCCTGAAAAAAAGGACACATTTCTTTTAACTCTTCTCTTACTTTTTCCCCATTGAATTCTACTTATATTGTTGTTCCCAAAAGTTATACCCAAGACTGAAATTTCATTCATTGTAAAATGTATTCCCCCTGTGTTAACCACATCTCCTAATCCTTTACTTTTCTATTTGTTTGAAGTCATCTTTGCAACTGCTAGAATATCATCTGCGTAAGTTAACAAAAAATGGACTTTTTAACGCCTCAGGTATTACATACCCTGCTACCTGCATTTTTTAATTTATTTTGCATACAATCACATTCAGAATGATAGCAGCATATACAACTCATTGGACATCCCTGTCTTACACCTCTCTTCCAAAGGCATATGTCTGGAGAGTTTCCCCCTGGGCCTCTGATGAAAATAGGCTATGTCCCAGTCAGACTTTCACGGTAAACAAATGTATCTTTTTACTTAGCCATCCATTTACTAAAATGTTTCTTTTATTACTTCTGTAAGCAGACATACATAATTTCCTGATTTTCTCACCTATGTTGTATTATTTCATTATTTCCCATAAAATGTCATGCCCTATTGTATCAAATGCCTAATTAATGTCCCCTATTATAAGTTTAGCGTCTTCTATTCCATTTATAATATCATCCACAATCTCTCTTACTCTCATTATTAATTCTTGATATCCCTTCCCTTTTATACTGTATATACTGTCCTTCACAATAAAACCCAAAGCAATGTAAAACAAAAAAAAAACAAAAACTCCAAACAAAAAAAAAATGGAATGGCCACCAAAAAAATCATCAGAAATCATTTTGATGAAGTTCTTGTCAATTAAAATGGAACAAAAGTGCTAAAACTTTGTATCCCTGCCTTCTTTGGCAGACATTCTAGTTCTTTATATTTTTCACAATACTTTCATCTTTATTTCCAAGTTTTTGTGTATTATTTTAATAAAATATTATAATCATTGTTCAGTACTATGTCTCCAGATTTGTATTATATTTCCCTCTTTCTTCCAAATAAATTTAAGTTTTCTACTACATAGTTCTTTGTGAATGAAACCTGCATTTAACCATTCATTCAAAATATTTAAGAAATATACTTTTTGCCATTCAATTTTCATACATTTCATATCCTATTCCATCTAGTCCTGCAATTGATTCTATATTCATTTACCCTAATCCTTTATCTAGCGCATGTAGCAAAATCTCTTTTAAATTCTTTATGTTCTTGTTCTGAAAACGTTTTACTTCCCATTTTGTCTTCAATTTCTTCATTTTTTTTCCTTTAAATGTGTCTTATACATATTCAACTAGTATATTCATAATTAGTTCCTGTGTTCTTTCTACTTTTTCTTTTTCATTTTTCATTACACTATCTTTTTTTTTACTGTTTAAATTAAATTTGCTGATACTACTTCTATTTTCCCTTCTAAAAAATATCTTTGTTTAAATAACACCTCTAATTTTCTCTCAATTTTTTCAGTCAATTCTTTTTTTATCAAAATACTCTATATAGTATTCCAATGCTTCTTTATGTGATCCCTTATACTTTTCTCTATCCACTTTTCTTGCATCATGCTGCCATTGTAAATAACATTTTTTATATTTAATCTTAAAACACATCCACCATTCAGACCAATTTTTATGATCCCTCCATAACGGCATGAATAATCTCTTTCATTCTTCATCCCATGTTTTCTCATTTATCCTTTTTATTCCTTTGCCTATTTTTATAAATGTCTTATTTTCCTTTATCATTATCCATATTGGTAGATAATCTGAAAAATCTGTTTCAGTTGTTTCGCCTTTCCTTACATTTAATCCTTCTGATATTATAAAATTATGTTTATGTAAATACCTCTTCTGTAAGTCCATGAATTTTTATCCCAGAGTATTAATTTACCACATAGGTTCATAGGTAGGTACTAGGCTATTGGCCCTAGGGCTTGTATAAGCTTAGTCAAAAAGGTACCCTGGCTTTCGCCACCCAAGAAAATGATTTTCCTGTGCCCCTGTTGAGCAGAGCCAAAGAAGTGATCCCCGGGGTGAATTTCCTATTTCCCATCCAATCATCAAGATTGTTCTTGAAGAGTGCTAATATCTCAGAGCTTCTAACATTTTTCGTACATAGCTTTTTTCTTTTCATGTATTATTCTTAAATCAGAATTAAAATCTCCTGTCATTATATTGTGATACATATGAATATTATAATCTAAAATCTGGTAGAATAAATGTTTTCTTTACAAGCAGAATAAGCATATAATGCTATAATGCTATACATTCTATATATTTGTTCTTTTCATTTTAAATCCACAATAGTTAATCTTCCTGTTCTTACTAAAGTTATATCTAACATTTTACTGTATTTTTACAAAATATTCCTATTCCAGAACACCGGTCATTTCCCAAATTCCAAATTATCTTACCCCCAACCCATAATCTTTCTGTTTGTAAGAGTTCTTCATTTGTTAAGAATCTTGTATCTTCCAAAACAATTACATCTACATCACATTCATTACACCATTCCAAAACTCCTAGCCTTCTTACTATATTCTTAATACTATTCATATTCACAGAAAGTGCTCTAAACTTATTACTTTCCCTTTTCACTAACTTTCTAGAAAATATCTTATTTTACTTTATCAATTTCCTTTCTTTTTTCTTTTACACTCGTTCCTTTACATTTTCTTTTCATGTCTTGTTCCCTTTTATTAACATAATTCTTTTTTTCCCTTTTACTACTTCCCAATTGATATATTCCTCATCACATATTTCAGAATCTTCCTCCATCACTTCTTTTTTTCTCCTTTGTCTTCTTTATCTAATTTATCTTCTATTATCCCCAATTTTAAATGCCCAAGTTTGCTACAGTTATAACATTTCAGCTCACTTTTTGCATCATGACCTCATTCCCCAAAGATATAACATTTCTTTTTGTCACAGTTATTTATCAGATGCCCTTTTCCACAAAAGAAAAGCATGTTTTAGATTGTCCCCAGTATTTTACCACACCCTTAATTCCTTCAACATTTATCATACCTGGAATATGTTGATTTTGTTCCTTTCTATCTTTAGCACAACATTACATTCACATCAAACACTCCATAAACCTCTTTTGTCATAAACCTTTGCAATGTCCAGTACTTCTTTACATAAGCATTTCAAATATCCTTAGTCTCTCTTTCTACTTCTGTTTGAAACTATACATGAATCTTCTTTTTTTCTTCCTTGTTAAATGCTTTTGTTATATACAAGTTCCAAGGATTACAGTTCTTGTTTTCATATTCCCCAAAGAAATTTTCCAATGCAAAAGAAGTCTCAGATATATGCCTCTTTATTTGTAAGAATAAAAGCTCTTAACCTCCTGTCTTTAATATCCCAAACATCATACCTGTCCAGTTCTTTTTCTTCTTTATTTTAAATCTTCATCACATTCTTCTGCATCACACCCTCTTCTGCTTTTTTTTTTTTGCTTCCCTGGCACCTTTTTTCCTTTCACCGTCAGTTTTCAGGATAGACCCTGCTTCATCTCTTTATATTTTAGCAATAATATCACCCCAGGAAACATCTTTTTTATTTTCTGGTTCATTCTGCTACAATATTTCTTTCAATATATCATCCCGCAACCATCCAGACTGGAAGGTTCACTTGTTTCGGCAAACTAGTTTTGCTGAAAAACTACTTGAGAATCCTCCACAATCTTACTGGTATTCAACACAGCACTGGCATTCGCCTCGGTGCTTTATGATAACTTCACCATGTCATGCACTGTCCTCCCAGCTGCCACTGCACTAGGAATGGGACATGTGTACGCACTCATCTACTCCAGAGCTATGAGTAGGAGAAGTTCCCCAATGCCATGGACAAATTTCCCCTATTAGTAAAAATTCCACCTCAGGTTCCCCTGAAAAGAGACTACTAGCCTAATATGACTAACCTGGTCAACAAAGGATAAATAAAAAAGTTCATACTAGGGCATATTCTAAAGTTGTGGGACAAGGAGTTGAAATATCGCAAGCTTCAACTTGCACAGTTCCTTTAGCTGAAAGAACTATCACATTAGTATATCAACCAAGGACTCCCTTCTGATCTAAAAACATGGTTAAGAAGTTACTATCATCAAAGATGGATGTAATTACACTATGTGCTGGAGACAATGCTCCCCCATACAGACACAGATATATCCAAACAGGTTGCCAGTAACACACACACCTACTATTGATCACTGAGGCTTTTAAATGCAATATACCCAAACCTCAAAGGCCTTCCATATGCTGCCTCAGCAACCTCCCAAGCACTCTACAAAGACAACACTCCCCAGGACATATACAACCACATCTCACAATGTGTCAACCTCTAAGCTTTTAAGGCAAACTGCCACACAACCCAATCATTTGGTTATTGGAGACTCTTTTCTCAGACACACTGATGCCCCCATCCTCAGGTTGAGCAAGGAGACAGTCACAGTCAGTTGCCTATCAGGGCAAGAATCCACCAGATTACACATGCAATCGGGACATTGAACCACAAGTACCAGTATGAATCTGCCACAGTTCATGTGGTATTAATGACCTGAGACGTACCTCCCTGGACTATATGAAGATAGATATGATAGAGCGTTCAGATTATTTGTGCCAGGCAGGTATGAGCCTAGCAATGGGCAGCATTCTATCTTCTCTTACCATGATACCACAATATATACAGAATACAACTGACTTTAACAATTGGCTTCATTACTGGTATCATTCTAAGGGGGCCCAATATCTGTCAGCTTGGGAGGACATGATTGGCCAACTTCAATGCTTTGCCAGGGATCTGGCACCTGTCCCCACAAGGCTTTTGGATATTGGCCAGAACATTATCCACTCCTATACTGCCTTTTTTAGGCAATTCCAATTTTATAAACCTTCCAACACAATAGATTCCGTGTAATATAAACTAAAGGTATTACTGCTTAGTGCTAGGAGTCTCAACAAGTAGTTTCTCTCCTTGGAAGCACTCCTCACCCTGGAGAGTGTTGATATCTGTGCAGTTACTGAGACATGGCTTAAAGCCATAGAAGGCACCCCAAGAGAACAAGGCTATAATCCCTTCCATATATTTAGACCAGGTACTGCACAAAAAGGGACAAGAGGTGGAGGTGTATCAATCTACATTAAAAGAAAGCAAACCTCAAGATTGGTCAAACAATATGACATGGTTGCACTATTACATGTCCAACTAACCTTAGGTACAGTCCAATGCCACATCCTTTACAGGTCTCTGTCAATGACACAGAACAACCATATCACATAACTGAATGTACTGGAATCACTCACAACTCAGCCCAACACCATATTCATAGGTGATTTCAACTATCCCGCCATAAAGTCAGATACATACACAAGCACTAACCTGCAGGCTCAAAGATTCTTGGATTTTGCTAGTCTGCATAGCTACTAAGGGTGCAAATATCCTGGATCTGGTACTCACAAATATTTTGGAACATTGCACCCCTGCCCCAGTAATGTCCTCACTTGTCGGATCAGATCACAAAGTAGTAACCTTGAAATAAATATAAAGGCAGAATTTACATCAAACTCCAGAACCTTTAAGTAGTTTTCCAGGCTAACTCTCCACTATTAAGCAAAGGCATAGATAAATTCCAAGCCCTCCCCCAACTCAGAGAACATTGTGGCCTATGTGAAAATGTTTACAGAAGCCCTGTACATGCATGAAAATAACTGCACAGAAGCAGCAGTACCAAACTGAAATAAACTTTGGACAAACTCCAAAAACAAGCCCTCTTGGTGAACCCACAGTATAAATAGGTTGTACAACAAAAGAAAGAAAATATTGTCCAAAAATAGAAAGGGCTATTCCCAAAAGAGAAAAAAACCCTCCATTATCAGTCTTAACAAGCAACTCAGGGGACTAATCAAGTCTATCAAAGACAAATTCAAGGCAACAAAATAGCCTTCCAAGCTAAGGATAACCATAAGGCATTTTTCAGTTATATACGCAACCTTAAAAGGAAGACCTAACAGTGTGATGAACTAATTGCAAATGGAACTTGTTATAATGAAGCAGAAGATATAGCAAATTTGCTGGCTGATATATTTAGCTCTAGTTTCACCCCCTATTGCACCCAGTTCCCCCACGAAACACCCTCTACCATTTCTCCCCTAGCTATCACTAAAAAATAGGCCCTCACTGCACTCTCCAGAGCTAAAACCACTGCATTAATGGGTCCTGATAATATCTAGGGATGACTTCTAAATAGGTTGAAACATGACCTGTCAGGCACCCTGAATCTCTGTTCAGCCACAGCTACCAGACAGGTTTCATACCTAGGGAATATAGGACTGCAACTATCATCCCTCTACACAAAGGTGGACCATCAAAAGCCCCAGGGAACTAAATACTTATAAGTTTGACTAGTCTTAAATGCAATGCCATGGAAAGAATTATTGTGGACCTGATAAACAAGGATATAGAAAGTCTTCAAAGAGTGGACCCACCCCAGTTTGGTTACATCAAGGCAGGTCATTCATATTAAACTTGATGGCCTTCTTTGAGAAGGTTGCTAGAGCCATGGATAAGGGTAAAACAGTACACAATATCTCCCTTGACCTGGCAAAAGCATCTGACAAAATACCTCACTCATGTACTATAGACAAATTCAGAAGGTTAGGCATAAATACCTATGTCACCTGATGGATAGCTAATTGGCTCACAGATAAGACACGTGAAGTTAGGATGGGGCAATCCACATCCACCAAGAGGCCTGTTACTAGTGGTGTCCCACAGAGGTTGGTACTCGGACCTCTCCTATTCTCTGAAGTCAATGTAAATGTAAAGAGCTTCTGCCTGACCAAATCTGCTAATGACTGTAAGGTGGGTGCAATCATTAAATCCCCCAAAGATGTAATTATCCTCCAGAAAGGTCTGACACAAATAACTGGTGTCAGAAACATGGTCTAAAACTCAATGCAAACAAATGCAAAATTATACCCTTTGAGAAGACGACCACTCCTGCAAATTACAAAATTAATAACATTCCTCTAACAGTAGACCCAGTGGTAAGGGAATTGGGAACTCAGGTTGGCAGTAACCTGAACTTTGATCACCATGTGTCCATGATAGTGAGAAAATCCTTCTATGTGGCACAACTTAGCATCCAGATATAAAAAGATCATAGTCCCAGTACATTCAACCCTCATTAGACCAATAATCGAGTACAATGTACCCCTCAGCATATACCTGATTATGCATTTGCAACAGCTGGAGCAGCCAAATAGTTTCCTTACTAAAAGAATACAGGGTGTAAATAATATGTCCTATGGGGAATACCTCAAAGACCTGTCCCTATACTCGGTCTCCTACAGGTTACTGAGGGGCATCCTCCAGTCCAGGCCCTGACGGATGGACAGATTCATGAAACAAACATTGAAATTATGCAATCTAAGGATCTAAACCTCATCTGTGACATAAACAAAACAGTTTGGACAGACATATGTGTCTCAGAGATTACCCCTTTTCTGGAAAAGACTCTCCAGTCATGTGAAACAGAGCTCTTCCCTAAGCCTATTCAAATGCAAATTGGACCAATGGGTGGGAAATCAGAAATCCACCTCTGGCTTGTCGCCTGTGACCCTTATGGACAGGGGCAGCTTGCAGATGCCGTAAGTCACACGGCCTATACCAAAGCCATTCTAGCCCATGGGCATTGAATATTGGGAAAATTAGGGCATGATTAGCTAGGCTTAAAAAAGGTTAAAAAGGTTCTTGGATCATTAGTCCAATAACCTCCTATGATCCTATGATTCAATTAAAAAGTTAATAGAGCAAGAGATTTTGTATTTCAAAACAATAACTATGAACTCTAGTGTCTGGCTTTACTGAATGATTGAAATTCTCAGTGACTTATAACAAAATCAAACTTTTTTTAAATAATGTGGCAAAATTGGGGGCAGTTGAGTCATACGCCTCCTCACACATATAAAAAGACATACATACACACAATTAAATAAAAGTACTTACATCCCTATATGCTGGCTTACTAGCTGAAGAAAATAAAATTCCTCATAAACTGGACCCCTCCCCCTCCAAATCATCCATCCAATCAGGTCAATACACCCAAACACATTCCAACCCCCACCCCATTCTTCCAACTACATACTAATTAGTTCCACCATTACTGGCAACCTACCTTTTTCCACACTCCTCACACTCCATTCATAATGTCTCATTTTTACCTAGGCATCCCAGTCCTTTTTTTGGTTGCACAACTCTCCTCTTACCACATCACTCTACACCTATCACATACCTCCCCTAATCCTCTCTACCCCCGCTTTTGTCATAATAACACTTACTCCTTCTTCATCTCACCTTCACTCTTTGCCATCTCCCATTTTCATTTATGCAAAGTGAAAATTCTCTCTCAAACTCACTCAAATCACAGACTTAAACTACTGCTCCACAGCCCAAACCACTCTCACCATCATACATCCTCAAAAATGTCACTCCTCCAAGTGGGAGATATACATCCCAACCCTGGACCTTCACCCCCTGCACTCTACCCCAGCATACACCCCTCCCCACCCCTTCCTACCCCAAACACACCCCTGCCTACTCCACACTGCACCTCTCACAAATCCCTAGACCTCTTCTCACTTAGCATACAAAGCTTACCCAAAAAAACCACAGACCTTCACTCTTGGATAGCCCACCACTTTCCTCATATCTTAACCTTAACTGAATCTTGGTTAAAACCACATGTAGCTAAAAATGAAATTTTTCTCCCAGGCTACAATATATTCAGATTATAGACAGGGAGACAAGAAAAGGAGGCTGGGTAGCAATCCTCTATTCTGATCTACCTCATCTCTCACCCTTACAAACACCACTACCTAGCTTTCACCCTGCTGAATGTATTAAATTGCCACCTGAACTCCCACAAAAAGTTTGTCATCACCTCAATTTACACCACAACAGGCAATAGCATTCCAGTCCTCAAAAATATACTTTCATGGCTAACTGGCAACATTTACTTTGAAACTATCATTCTGGGAGATGTTAACATAGACTGGTCTAAACGCATGTCTGACTCCCCCAATATATGTATAAATCTTTATGGTTTCAAACAACTCATCACATCCCCCAATCCTAGTAATAAAACTACTGGTACCAGTTTTATCCTTGATTGGATACTTACTACTGACCCTAATCTCTATCACAACTCCTGTACCCTGCCTGACTCCATTGGTGATCACCTTCTTATTCACATCCAAAGACACTATGCTACAACACATAAATCCCAGATATAAAGAGATTGTCGTAAACTATCATCATTCGACATTGATTCCTTTAATTCTAAATTAGCATCCATCAACTGGTCTTTACTTTGCTACTCTCCCCTTAGTGAAGCTGTAGAAAAATTTAACCAGATTTTCCTCACCATCCTAGACTCACATTCTCTTCAAAGAAAAATTAGGATAAACGCCTCATGTACACCTTGGCTATCAAAAGAAACACGCTCCCTCGTGCACAAAAGGGACAGTATCTGGAAAGCCTGGCAGAAAACCAAATCCCCTTCCCTTCTACAAAACTACAAGTAGATCAGAAACGTAACAAAAAACCCATTCATCAGGATAAAAACATGTTTACAATATGGCACAATCCAATCACCTGTCCAACCCAAAAATATTCTGGTCCACCATTAACAATATCTTGCAACCCTTCTACCTGTCTACCCCAAACCCCTTCCCCAATAATACTCCACTAAAGACTGCCAACCAGCTCAATAACTACTTCATAGACCATCCACAAACTAACACACTCTGACCATAATTTCAGTCCCCCCAACCCTTCCCCTCTTCCTATATTAACAAAAACCCTTTCTCTCTTAAACCCATAACCATCTCCTGTATCAAATCTCTTCTTCGTAAACTTAAGCCTTGCTCCCCATCTGCTGATGAACTTCCTCCCCTCTTTCTTAAACTTGATGCTGATTCCATAGCCTTTCCCATCTCAATACTAATAAACAGATCAGTTCAAGAAAGCACAGTTTCTAACATCAGGAAAGCATTCTATACTATTCCACTGACCCCTCTAACTCCTGGTCTATAGCCATCATTTCACCTCTTTCTAAAATTCTAGAAAAATGTATCCACTCTCAACTCCTTAAATACCTCATACAGGAAAACCTCCTAACCCCTACTCAACATAGTTTCCAGCCTAACCACAGCACTGCTACAGCCCTCTTATCCTTTTCTCATACAGTTGCTGAGGCCAAAGATAATAACCAACTCATGTCCTGTTTCTTTCTAGACCTACCCAAAGCATTCAGTACTGTATTTCACTCTAAACTACTAACAAGACTAACTGAACTCAGCCTCTCTCCTAACACCATGCAGTGGTTCTCCAGCTACCTTTCTAATAGACTACAATCTGGCTGTTGGCTCACTTCTTGCTCGTAAAAACAGAGGTCCCCCAGGGTTCTATTCTAGGACCCTTTCTGTTCAACATCTTTACCAATGAACTCCACTCCACCTGCAACCACTCTACTTTTATCCAATACGCAGATGACTCCACCCTCATCACCTCCTCTAATAACATATCTCTCCTTTCCCTTACTCAAAACACATTTAACTCAGTTGAAAAATGGCTTAATGAAAACCAACTTATCCTAAACCGCAAGAAGACTAAACTCTTACTCTTCCTACCAAAATCACTCTCAGAACATAAATCTTCCTCTACCATCTCCTCACTTGATAACACTTTCACAAAGCTGACTCACACACAAAACTCCTCGGCACCATAATAAATGGCCAACTTAAATCTCACCATTATACTCACCAGTGTATCAAAAAGACACACCAAAAATTAGAACTACTGTATTGTAACAAAAAAACACCTTACTCCTGAAGCCAAACTATCCCTAGCCAGATCATTCCTACTACCTGGCCTTCCTTATGCCACACCTGTCCTCTCAAGCTTACAATTCACATTAATCTCGCAGCTTGAACAAACCTGTAATAAAACCAACCTAACCTGCACTAAAGCAATTGCAATGGCCTGAATACATCAACTTCTTATAGCACAACTTCAAATTACCCACCCCATCCTTTTCAAGCATACTGCTTGTCCCTCTCTCTTTAATCTTGTCTCCTTCTACACCCCCACCAGATCACTCAGAAACTCTGACCAACAGCTCCTTGACATACATAAACCCAACAGAAATATAGGTAAACTTCTCTATAACTAACGTGTCGACAGCTTGGAACAAACTTCCTTACTCCATTAGAAACACCCCTAATATGACTCAATTCAAAAGGCAACTAAAACTCTTCCTCTTAAGCTCAAGGATTTCTCTGTGGCAGGAACCCACCTAACCACTCCCATCCTTTCCAACCTTACCTCATTGTTCCATCTCTTTTCTCTAACTCTATTATCAGTCTTACAGCTTCCCTCTCTCTCTTCAAAACCCCTTCATATAGTAGCTTCTCTATACTGGTAATATCACATCACAGTATCCTGTAGGTATCCAACTGAATTCTATGTATTGCATCCTTTTTTGTCATTACTGAGATATTTATGCTGTTGTCATAAACAGTGATGTCACTTTCTGTTTTTTTTTTGGAACTGTATTTTTTTTTTTGTAGTGCTCAATTCCTTTTGTTTTTTGTTCTGGTATAATCCACTGCTGTACTATTGTACACCAATTACTATGTAAAAACATATCTTACTGTGAATGCATTTTATGTAAATACATTGGAGCTTTCCTCCTCGGATCTCCACTGAAAATGGACCCACCCAGTTAACAAATGTCAAATAAATAAAATAAATAATAAAAATATTTCCATGCACCTGACCAGCCACATACATTAAGCCACATGAAACAGCCTGAGCCAAAAGAAAGAGCTCCTCACTGTTTCATGCAGCGGCCCAGTGAGATGTTTGCTGGGCAATGTCTCTGATGTCTTCAACAGTTGTATGGATTGGTGGGACTGAATTTGCTAAGCCCCAAGTCAGACTGTTTTATGATTTTTTTTTCAACATGGAGCTCCTCAGAACTCTACACATGCTCATCCATGCATATTCAAAGAACCCCAAACAAAAACTAAACTATTATTTTTCATTTAAAAATAGTCATCTTCATTTAAAAATAGTCAGCTATCTGAATATACTACCCTTTCATTTTAATTGTAATGGGGGGAGCTGTAGCTCAGCAGCCATTACCACAAGCCATCCTGACAATAGCCAACAGGGCTTCTAAACTCAGGGTTTAGAAACACTGTAAGCTTCTTTAAGCTTTAAGCTTTAAGCTGTTGCAATGTTTTGGAAGTTTTCATTGATGTGTGCTTTGGAAAGGAAAGAGTATTATTTATGAGTAGTCCACCGTATTTTGTCATTTAGAAAGGGGTAGCAATGAACTATCAAAAAAAAGATGCATGGATTAGTAATATTATCAAGTCTTTTAGGGGTGTTTTGGGGGGTCCCAAATATAACTGTAGATTTGGTAGTGTTGATTCTTAGTTTGGTATCACTTAGCCAGTTCCAGATCAGGCAGAAATCACTTTGGAGTTTGCAGACCACCTGCTATGCAGACTTGTGTGCTGCTGTAAATGCCATGTTGTCTGTGTGTAAGGTGGTATTAAGGTGAGGAATATCCCACAGGAAGGCTATACACACACACACACACACACACACACACACACACACACACACACACACACACACACACATATAAATAGAGAGGGAGAACGAGTGAGGCTAGGATGGAGCCCTGTGCTACAGATGTTGCAAATGGACACAAATAATCTCTCATACAAGTAGTCTTTGAACCAAGAGATAAACTTGCCAACTATGAATTCTCACTGGAAGTTAAGTAGCAGTGGGTTGTAGGTCACTGTTTCAAAAGTTCATTTTAAGTCAAGAAATATTGCACTGGTAAGCATGATTTTTTCCATGTTAGTATATATTTGAGAAGTTCATTAAGGATGGCTGTTTCAGTGCTGAATTTTGGATGGAAGCAATGTTGTTTATCTATTAAGATGTCATACTTCTGTACATATTGAAGCCTATGTTCATAGATCGTTTTTTCTAATATTTTTGCCAGGGGCCAGAAATTGATGATTGGTTTGTAGTCTGAAGCAGAGACAGAAAATGATTAAAGCATGCTGCTGGGCAATGCAGTGGTGTAGCAGTAGCATTGTCACCTCACAGCAAGAGGTTCTCCGGTTTTATTCTTGGCTGGAGTACCTTCTGTGCAGAGTCTGCCTTCGTGTGGGTTTTCTCCGGGAACTCCAGTTTCCTCCCACGTTACAAAGACATGCATCTGGAATTTCTCCCCAGGCCTCTGCTCAAAATTGGCTTCGTTCCACGTTGGACTTTCCCAGTAAACAAATGTTAAATAAATAAATAAAATTAAAGTTAGCAGGTATTATTCCTTTAGAGTGATAGGCTAAATATATGACCTAATGGTTTTGTAATAAGACTTGCCCCTCAGGATAAGATTTGAGGATGTAGGTAATAGAATTTAAGGAGAGAAATGGGTTTCATTTAGCAAGTTATTTAAACAAATCAGAAGAGATGATATTTCTTTAAGAGGGCTAAATGGCTGTTAAAAGCAGGCAAGTCATAGACCACATAACAGTAAGGATATTAGAGTGGCTGGGCGATTGGTAACCATATATAATTGTCTTTGAACTTTCCTAATACCCATTCTCTTACTGCAATATTGACATTTTCGGCTCTGCCTAGTTCCTTTCCTTACTTTCATTTCTTTGAATTTCTAAATACTAATCATAAGATCTATCATTTATGACAAACCGTCTAATACACTTCTTCAAATGCTTAATGTTCAGCATCTACCAAATGCACAAGTCTTTTTTACACTGTAATAGTTTCCTTTATGTATTTATCGATTGACTTGACATTTGTTTATCAGGAAAATCTGGGTGGGCACAGGTGCCTATTTTCAATGGAAGCTTGGGGAGAAGATTCCAAGGTATCATGTTTAATGCAATCAATATTTACAATAACAAATTTTATAATGCAACTTCACTGAATACATAGCATAATAGTATAATAACATTTGTAATGATATTCAAAAACATTACATTTACAAGCCTTGTTTTGAGACTTTACAGACAGAAGAGTGGTATATAAGACAGGTAGGAATAATGTAAGAAATACAACAGAGTGAGGTATTAAAGGAAGATAAGCAAGTTAGAGTGTTAATACAGAAGTAGTGATGGAAGAGTAATTTGGTTAGGTACAGTAGTTTCAGTAGTGAAGTATTAGAAGGAGATAACCAGGTTAAGTGATTTAGTACTTTAAAGGGAGGTATAAGAAAGGTGATGAAGAAAACTCCAAATGTAAATCCAGAAACAGCTCTACTTTATTTGTAATACTCTCATTAAGCCATTTCATCTAATAATATAGACTTCATCAGAACACAGTAGTTAGTTACATGCTGAGTTATATACAGATGTAGATAAAAATTGTAAAAACAGCTTGACAGGAAATGCAAGAAGTTAAAAAGAGATTTGGAACAATATGAGAACCAACAGGCTTATAGATGGGGTAATTACAATGAAACCAAGGGCCAGTTACCTAAAGGAGAGGGAAGTGATGATTGTGATGAGGACGTATATGCCAAAAGGGGAAAAAATGGTTGGAAAAACAATAATAGGAATTTTTTAGTGAGAAAGAAACAAGAATGGCAAGAACAGAAAAAACAAGGAGCTCCAGTACACAGGAATTGGAGCGATTTCATGTTTCAAGGGAATTGGCAGCACTCGAACAGAAAAAATTGGATAAGGAGTTGATTATAGTGAAACATAATGACATTCATTATAGTTTAGGAGATTTTAGTATATTTAATTATACTCATTTTAAATTGGAGAAGGAATACTTCTCCCTGTTTTCTAGGGGAATGAAATATGTTCTAATACTAATTTAGACATAACTGATTATATAGTTGAATTTAAGCAATACATGCGGAAACTCAATTTGGCTTTGTATTTTCAGGAGAACAGGGGTGACGTGATTAAAAAGCCTTTCAAAAAGGTAAGTACCTTCACCCCACTGATGAATACTACCTTGGCTACATATGAGAAAGTAGTGACAGAAGAGATGTATGTATTTCAGAACAAATGTAAGGACAAAATGATGCGATATAATTTAAGTAAGAAAGAATTTCAAGTCTTAAAAGAACAACAGGGCAACCATCAAATTCGGGTTATGAAACCAGATAAAGGGGGTGGTGTGGTGTTATATGACACTTTTGAATATATTAATAAAATACACACCATATTACTCAATTCAGGGAACTATGAAGTTTCGTCACTGAATGAAGTGAATGTAGGACACCACAAAACAGATTTATATTTAGAAGAATTCCTATTAGATGATAGGATAGACACTGATATGTACAACTTTTTAAGTGTCAAATTTTCAGTGTTAGCCACTATTGTGGGGATACCAAAAGTGCATAAAGATTTACAAGACCCTCTTTTTCGTCCTATAATATCTGGTAACAAATCCAAAGCTTTTCCATGTGGCAAAGTTATAGACACATGGTTGAAGCCTATATACAAAAAGATATCCCATATAGTCATAGATTCATGGGACTTTTTGAGCCAACTTACTCCTGATATGTGTAAAGAAGACGTAACATTCGTAACAATCGACGTAGTAGACCTTTTTTCATGCATTCCTAAAGAGGATGGAATGACTCGGTTCAGCAAAAGCATTCAAAGGTTTGCTGGATTATCATGGGATAGAGTATTGTTGATATTAGAGTTTATAGAAATTGTATTAGCATAATTACATCTTCTATGAAGGAGAATATTACAGACAAAGTAATGGGGTGGCAATGGGGGCTGCTTGTGCACCCATCTTTGCTAATTTAGTCCTTCTAGATTGGGAGGAAGAATGCGTATTTAACAGTAGATGGTACAGTCATATAAGCTGTTATGTTAGGTTTTTGGACGATATTTTTATCCTGTGGAATGGGTCTATGAATGATTTGGAAATGTTTTTTTAATTATCTTAATCAATCTTGTGATTATTTGAAGTTTACATACAATTACGACAAAAAAGTATTTCATATTTAGACACTTACATTTCCACAGAAAATGGTCGATTTACGTCCAAAATATATAGGAAAACCACATTCAGTAACTCATATTTAGAATATTCTAGTTGTCTTCCATACAGTCAGAAGCAGAGCATAATAAAGGGTCAATGTATTAGAGCAGCTAGAATGACTTCAGAATACAATGATATGCTCAAGGAATTAGACAACATAGGTAGCATGTTTAGCAAACGAGGATACCCCACTGGACTTATTGACAATACTATTAAATATGTAAAAGAAGAATGGGGTAGAAAGTATAAACCCCTATTAGGTACAGGGTCTTGTGGAACTTTGAATACCACTACTAGTCCAAGTAACAACCAAAATGACAATAAGTTTCAACGAGCATGTATATTTCAATATAGTACACATGTTAAAGACATACAAAGAATAGTGGAAGGAAATTGGAATATTATGAGAACAGATGAAAATATTTACAAAGTATTAGGTGAGCATCGTGTGTTTGTATATAAAACAGGACATAATTTAAAGAACAAATTTGAAAGTAAGCCTATTACCAGTACAAATATAAGAAGAGAAGGGGGTGCTCACAAGTGTGGACAATGCAATCAGTGTTTTGCAGTAATGGAAGACACCACCCTTATTTTGGAAGACATTAACCAAACTGTAGTAAGGTTTAAGAAAGGGAACTGTTGTACACAACATGTGATTTATTTAGCCAAATGTACAAAATGCCCAAGGTTTATGTGGGCAAAACAGTCAGATGCTTAAGAAATAGAATTTACGATCATTATTATTGTATTAGAAAAAAAGATATTACTAATGCATTATATAGACATCTTGTCAAAAGTCCTAGTTGCGATATGTTTAAATTCGCTGTCTTAGAACATATTACGGCTAATCCCAGGGGTGGTAACACTAGTAAGAAATTGGGAGAAAGAGAAACTAGGTGGCAAATTTTATTAAATGCAACTGTCCACCCAGGGATAAATGACAGTATTTCTATAAAGCCAATCTTGGAATTTAAAGCTTAAATTGAACATATACCCAGTGTAGTATATTATATAAATGAGTATAAAATACTAATTGAACGGTGTTTTATAATATTACACATTTTATGTTTATGTGATTTTTTATATATATTTATATGTGATTTTATATAGTGTAGTCATATAGTTTATTTAATATTCGAGAGACTTTTAATACAATGCACTGAGCACTTTAAGTAATTAGTATATTTAATTGATGTATTAACTAACAAGTTTGATTGGTTAGACATTTGTATATAACTCAGCATGTAACTAATGACTGTGTTCTGATGAAGTCTATATTATTAGATGAAAGCGCTTAACGAGAGTATTACAAATAAAGTAGAGTTGTTTCTGGATTTACATTCGGAGTTTTCTTTGGGACCTAGACACCTAGGACAGCGAATAGAAGTGTTGTGTGTATTTTATTTAGTTGACTTTCGTTGATTGCAGTTATTTTAAAGGTGATGGAGAGTGTTAGAGAGCTATGTCACAGATAAAGAGCAGGGACAAAGCCAGGAGGAAGAGAGGAAGTCTTTTAGTAATGGTTTGAAAGGATGAAATTGAGCGATACACCTGTCTGATATAGGGATTTTATTTCACGTTCTAGCTACACTATTTGAATACAAACTGATTCCAGTAGCCCTTTGTGGTTTTCAGATGGTAAGCAGTTGTCTATTATTTGACCAAAGGGGATAATTTGGAAGATAGTATTGGAGAAGTGGTCTAACTGTTGGACAGGCAGAAGGGGAAATGGATGATTTTATGGGTTAAGGTGAGCTGAGTATAATATACGTAGATGGTGAGAAAGCTTGAACCAGTTAAGTGTTTTTAGTGCTAAATAGTGTTGGATAAGGTAAGGTTTGCTGCAAATGAATCCAGCAACTTTGTTAAAGCACTACTGAAGTACAGAACGAAGTGAGACTTGTAGGTTGGTCATGATAGGGATTCCATATAGGAGAGATGGTAAGAGGTAAGTGGTAGCTAGAGAGATACTTTGGCAGAATCTGCAAGGATTTTTTTCACTCTTTGTAGGGTGCCTAGTTTTTGAATGTTTTCTTGATGCTGTTGTGGATGTGTAAATTGAATTTAAGATTGTTGTAGATAATTGTGCCAAGTGGTGTTATATGTGGGGTAAAACTTCAATCATTGCATTATTTAAGGAAGACATTTTTTTTATTTTTTTCCCATAGAAATGGGATTTTTGAAAAAGATAAGTAATTTAGCTTTTTTGGGATTTGGTGGCAGGTGATAATACTGTAGCCAACTTTCAACAGAATTAAAGGTTTCTTGAGTAATTCTCTGAAGATGTATTAGGTTGTCGGAAATGCATATTTGGGTAGAATCATCAGCGCATTGTATGAGAAAAGCTTGCTGAGAGGATTGGTATAAATTATTAGTGAATATATTAAAGAGTAGAGGGCTGTGAAAGGAGACCTGACAAGAAGAAAGGAAGGACGGGAGAAAAAGTGGAGAGCCATTTAACTGACTAGTATTTATCGGTTAAGTAGTTGCTAAACCGCAGTAGTGTGGGTTGTGATAGCCCAAGGGAAGACAGTTGGTAGAGAAGTTTTTGGTGAGGGACTAGATGAAAAGATCGAGATCAAGGAAGATAGAAGAAATAAGTTTGCCTTCATCTCTGACTTTGTTAATAGTATCTGTGAAATTTAATAAGGCCATGGCAGTGCTATGGGCCTGTGTAAAACCATGCTGTGTGGAGGACCAGGAGCTTTTCCTGAAGAATATTTTTGAAGAAGTTGCTTGTGAATGCTCCAGAATTTTTGACTCGGGATAATATGGAGATAGGTCTGAAATCAGTTATATCAGGTGAGGTTCCTCCTTTATTAACGGGGATGATAATGATTTTTTTTCCATAGAGAAGGAACATATGATTCCTTGACAGCGCTGTTAATTAGAAAAGACACAGGGTAGGCTACAGAACTGGCAGCCAGCTTGAGGTATTCTGCTGGGAGATTATCTACTAAAGTATAATAGAGTTTCATTCCAAGAAGTAGTGATTTGGGATGGGTTTTAGGGTGAAATGGGGGGTGTTTGCTGTCTGAGGAGAGGGCATGTCAGGATTGTTGGGAGAAAAGCCTTTAGTAAGGGTTTTAATGCTTTCTATATAATCTGCGTTAAATTGAGCAGGGAGAGTTATTTGGGGCAGGATTAGAAGAGGAGGATATTCTAGGGTGGAGTATTTTACTAACAGAGGGACTAGAATTTTTTAAGGTTGGAAGACTGATTTAGTAAGAGGTTACTGAATTTTCTTGTCTGCGATAATCCATCCTTTACATAGTTCTTTAAAGTGCTGTGGCTTTTGGAGAGATCTATATTTTAAAGGGGCAGTCCCAGTGATTTTTTTTGTTTTGATTCAGGTCATTTTCACATTTTAAGTCTGGTTTTCTGAGCATGTCCTATTGGGGTGGCACAGTGATAGCATTGTCACCTCACAGCAAGAGGTTCCCCAGTTTGATTCTTGACTAGGGTGCCTTCTGTGCTGAGTCTGCATGTCCTCCCTGTGTTTGCATAGGTTTCCTCTAGGTGTTCTGGTTTCCTCTCACATTCCAAAGACATGCAGCAAGTGGATTGGAGACTCATAACTGGCCATAGGTGTGAGTATGCTTGTGAGTGTTTGGCGTGGAAGAACTAATGTGGCAGGGCTAGCTATCTTGATTGTCACTGTAGAGGGGACACCCCCAACCCCATGTGCAAAAATGGAAAAAAGGGTTGTGGATTGATTTCTGAACATGTTGTAGCCTTGGCTGCGTGGTTTGGGGAAGGGTGCCTAAGGGAAGTTTCAGAGGTGTCAGCCAGATTCCATCTCAGATTGCAGCTGTACTCACAACAGCTCTCACTGAGTAATTAATTCATTAGTTTTGCATGTGCTTTTTATCCACAGCGAAAGTAGCCTTTCAGAAATGTTATGACCTGACTTGCTACTACCTTGCAGGAAAGCATATGAGCAAAGCAAAGCTAAAACATTGGTAAACAAGAATTTTTGTTTACTTCATTTAATATTTTTTCCTTCTGATTTCTGAATGGTAGCTATGTACAAAGATTTTACAATATGACTGCCACTAGCGTCAAAGAAAGCATATAAACTATGCAAGTTTCAAACACTAGTATAAACATTTTTCTTTGTTTTATTTTTCAAGTTTTATTGTTTATTTATTTATTTTTAATGTCTGAATACTAGATAATTGTATTTGCTTTCTGAATTGCTGATAACTCTATGAAAAGCACATCTTCATTTTCAAGACTAAAGTGCTGATTTCTAAATACTATCCAAGTGCCCTGAATTTTATTTATTTATTTAAAACCTAGCATCCAAGATAAAGAAATCCTCCCAGCAGGGTATAATATCTTATGACAGAATAGAACAGGCAGGAAGGGAGGTGGGGTTGCCATTCTCTTCAAAAATACACTCAACATAAACCCCCTGCAAACCCCTCTACCTAAATTTCAAAATGCCGAAACCTTAAGCTCAACTCTATCCATAAATGACACCAAAAAAAATCAATATTATCTGCTGTTATATTCCCCCAGATAATAACTCTCCCACCACTGAGGAAATCTTACAATGGACTTCAGATAATCTTCCACAGGAAACCATCCCACTAGGTGACCTAAATACTGACTGGTTAACCTGTAACTCCAACAACCCCACTAACCATATCAATCTCTTTGGCTTTTCCTAACTCATTCGAGAACCCACTAGAATAGATAAAAAAAACATAAACAATCCATCTTAGATTGGACAGCTACCCCAAGCAAAACTACCAGACAGGATGCCTACCAGATGGCTTAAGTGACCATCTCTCCATATTCCTCCTACGTAAATGCACCAACCTTTGCAACCCCATAGTTTTTAGACAAGTCAGAGATGACGGCAAACTAAATATACAGGATCTTAACCATATTCTAAGGCAATGTAAATGGGACCCACTACTAACACTAGGTTTAGACCAAGCCGTCGACTACTTTAACAGCACTCTCACTAATGTCCTTAATATAGTCGCACCCATTAAGAAAATCAGAGTCAAGGCAAACTATGCACCATGGCTAAGCAGGGACACAAGAGCCCTAATAAAAGCTAGAAATAAGTCTTGGAAACTCTGGAAAAGAGATAACACTACCTTATCCAAACAAAAGTACCCGCAACTAAGAAATCAAGCCAAGAAACAAACCAAACTCGATAAACAGAATTATTTCCTTGGTGCCCAAAACAAACACGCAAAAGATCCTCAAATGTTCTGGCATGCCATCAATTCCCTACCAAAACCAGGCAAAACTACCACTCCCACTTCCAGCTCTACCAATAATACTAAAGACAAAGCCTCCCAATTTAACCACCACTTCACAGAATCCATCCTATCTCTATCCTCCCAACTATCCAAAAATAACAATACATATACCCCAGTCAAACACCCCAGTAATATCCCCTCCTTTACTCTCTCAGCTGTCCCTACCTCTACAATTAAAAAACTCCTCCAAAAACTTAAACCTACCACCCTTGCTGCTGACAACTCATCTGCCAACTTCTTAAAAATAGCTGCTGAATCCCTATCTTATCCTGTTTCCATCCTTATCAACCGCTCCTTAAAGAAGCATATATCTGTCAACTATGGAAAGTATCATATATTATTCCTCTTCACAAAGGTGGGAACTCTTACAACTTTTCTAAATACTGTCCCATAGCCATCCTATCTCCCTTATCCATAGTACTCGAGAGGTGTATTCACTTCCAAGTTATGCAGTTCCTGAACTCACACAATCTCCTCTCCTCTCCTCCAGACAACACGGCTTCCTGCAGCACCATAGCATAACATCCGCTCTCCTCTCTTTTACTAATATGGTTAACCAACACAGAGAAAACAATAACTTTGTATCTGCAATATCCTTAGACCTATCCAAAGCATTTGACATGGTCTCATATACCATACTACTACATTCCATGACCTCCCTATCCTTTGCCCCTTCAACTATTGCCTGGTTTAAAATCTATCTGTTAGATAGACAGCAATCAGTTCAATGGCAAGGCGTACTATCTCCCTTACTTCCAACTACTATAGACGTACCACAAGGCTCAATATTAGGCCCACTTCTCTTCTCTATATTTACTAACAATCTTCATACCTCCACCCAGCATGCTACACTTATACAGTATGCAGATGATTCGACTCCTATCTGCTCTGCACCATCACTCACCACTTTACAACAACTTAGTCAGGAATTCTTTACCTCTGTGGAAAGTTGGATTACCCAGATCCAACTTATCCTAAACCCCAACAAGACTAAATTACTAATATCCACTCCCAACAAAACTATATTCACCCATCTACCCTTCACAATCACTTCCAAAAATGGTACTAGCATCTCTCCCTCTGACCACACCAAACTCCTTGGCGTCGGAATTGACAAATATGTACTGTTTGATGTCCATATTTCACAAACTATTAAAAAAGTCTATAAAAAATGGGAAAACTATATAGACACAAGAAGCTCCTCTCTGATCAGGCACCAATTACCCTAGACCAAACTTATCTACTGTCCACTCTAATGTATGCTGCACCAATCCTTACCCAGATCAAAAAACTGGATCTTGACAGACTTGAGTCATGCTATAATAAAACTGCCAAGTTTGCAAACAACTCCACCTTCAGAACCTATCACTGTCAGGCTCTAAGGCAACTTCAATGGCTAGAACTTCCCCAACTACTCAGTTATCACCAGCAAATAATTGCCCACAATATTGTAAAATATCCTGATAAAACCCCAGCACTAAGCCAACTTCTCACACAGTACACATCAAATCATCCTCTCTACTCTTCTGACAAATCCCTCCTCTGTATCTCTAGGGCTAACAACTCTGCAGGGAAAGCATTATTCTCTCATAACATAGCTAAAAGCTGGAATAACCTCCCCCTACTCTGACTTCTGCCAATACAACTACACAGTTCAAAAACTCACTCAAAGCAAACCTGATGAATTCCTGGCTATGTCCATGCATTACATAACCCTCTCTTCATCCACTACAAACTTCTACGTATACTATTATACTTACTGCTAATCTGCTACAGTTTCAGGAATCTTTACTGCTAAATTTCAATTTCTTATACTCTCTATGCTTAACCATGTTATTTTGATTCTGCATTAATGTTCTTTTATTGTCACATATATGTTGTATTTACTATCATATGTTAAACTATTTTTGTATATATATGTTGTTTTTAGCATTATGTGTTTAACTATGTATTACTTATTGTGGAGCTTTTCTCCCTGGTCCTCCGCTGTAAATGGGCCTGTGTCCAGTCGGACTATCCGGTAAACAAATGTAAATAAATGTATTTATTTTTATTTTATTTATTTTATTTTACATTTGTTTACCAGGATAGTGTCTGACTGGGCTAGTAGCCCATTTTTAGCGGAAATCCAAGGAGAAAAGCTTCAAAAACAAAGATAACAAATATAGAATTGCATAGATGTACATGAAAAAAATTACACTACATAAGTGTACGTTAACATAAAACAGTTAAAACTAGTTAAAAATAATTACAACATAGGAACAAAATTGACATGTATACCACCAAAATCTTGATAACTGGGTGAAAATTGAGACAGAAACAGCGAGCAGGCCTAATGAAGAGATTTGTGCACATGTAGAGCGAATAGAGTGAGTAAGAATGAGAATTATGACGTGCTGAAAGTAACTGAATCTAAACAGTGAAGAGACAATCAACTATAACCTTGAAGAATAGAAGCAATCAGCTATAAAGAATGGTTGGTGTAGTTGAGGAAATAGTCGGAAAAAGTAGGAGACAGGAGACAGGAGGCAGGAGTTATCCAGGGGAACTGCAAGGGCAGAGCCACTTGCTTTTAAGATATTCTTTTATTTTTGTTTTAAAAGAAGAATAGCAGGGGGTGTTTTGCATGCTTAGGGGCAAGGCATTCCAATACATAGCTATTTTTCAAGAGAAGAGGGAGTCACCATGGTTGTTGTGTGATTGTGTTATTTTGAGCAGTGGTCTATAGGAAGATCTAAGAGATCTACTGTTTTCCTATAGTTGGACTAGGGTTGAAATTGGGGGGCAGCTATTTGGGTTGTGTATGATTTTATGGGTGAAGGCAAGTTGGTTTAGTGTTGGCAGGTTGGGGAGTTCAAGTTGTAGAAGAGCAGAATAATGGTGGGCTTTATGGGGTTGATTGGTGGCAAACTTAGCAATTCTGTTATAGCAAGTTTCTAGATTATGAAGATCAGTCTTACGTAAGTCAATGAAAATGTGAGAGCAATACAGAGGTGTAGAGAGAAGCTGAGATTTAGCTGTGGCTAGCCTGGTTTGGGGTGTTAGGTAAGGTTTGGCTCTGAAGAGAGCATCGAGTTTGGAGCAGACTTTTTTAATAGTTAGTGAAATATGAATATCAAATTTGAAATGGTCATCTATTGTAATACCTAGGAGCTTGGCCTGGTTTGTTGGGTCAATTTTGGTACCATTTGCAGAATGAATAGAGAGGGGTAGGGAGCTTAGCTTGGTAGTTTTGTTGGTAAAAATTAATTTAGTCTTATTAGGGTTGAGGATGAGTTGGTGATTTGATAGGAAAGTTTCAATTTCCAAGAATGCTTTTTGCATCTTTTCTTGTAGTTCTTGTGGGTGAGGGGCTGAACAGATAAAATATGTATCATCTGTGTATTGTATGATTGAGGCAAGTTGGGTTGCTGTATTAAGGTTATTAGTAAATATGATAAATAGTAGGGGGCCAAGTATTGAACCTTGGGGTACACCGGTGCATACTGGGAGTAGTGGGGAGAGATTGTTCTCCCATTTAGTAGCCTGTTGATGGTTTGATAGATAACTGTGAAACCATGTCAGGGATGCTGGACTGAGATTGAGTGCAGCAATTTTGTTGAGTAGTAGTTGGTGGGAAATAGTGTCAAAGGATTTTGATATATTCAGAAAAATTGCAGAGACTAGTTGTCCTTTGTTCATAAGGTGATAAATAGTGTTGGCGAAGAATAACAAGGATGTGTTTGTGCTATACTAGGGTCTAAAACCATGCTGGGTATCGGATAGGAAGTTATTTGTGGCAAGGTGGTTGAGGAGTTGTAGCTGAATACATTTCTGTAGGATTTTGGCTATGGGTGGGAGAATAGCTATGGGGCGGTAGTTTGAGATTTCTCTAGAGGGCCCACCCTTGTGGAGAGTGACACAAGTGAGCGACTTTCCAGAGGAGAGGCACATATTGTTCGGAGATGGAACGACTGATTAGTATAGAGATAGGATAGGCAATGGATGGAGCCGCTATTTTTAGGTCTAAAGGAGAAGGAGTTTGTAGTACTATAGGCTGGGGAGGGAAGTGTGTGAGGTAGCTGTTTGTCGTTATTAAGGAGGCAACAGATAGAGTTGATAAAGCTAGTTAAACTGTGAAGCTAAGGGTTCGGCGATATTGGCTGTGGAAGAAGTGGGGGTGGAGGATTTACCAGGGTTGAGAAGGAAGTTGATTTTTTGCCAGAATTTTTGTGGGTTGTGAAGGAACTTTTGTTGGGAGGTTTAGAAGTAGTGTTTTTTATCATTGTAGATATTTTTCTTAGTTTGGTTTCCGAGTTGCTATTAAGTGGTGAGGTTGGATTTGTTTTTGGTGGATAGGTATAGGGCTCTATCTCTGTCTCTTTGTTTAATCAGTTGTTAATGTCAAAAGAAAGCCATGGTAGTTGTTTAAATTTGGTGCATATTTTTCTGGTGGAGGCTTGGGTGTTTAGTATTTCAAGAAATTTGTTGTCTGGCTGCTTCTGATTCTGTAGAAACATGAATAATTAAAAGTTTAAACATTAATAGGCACACTCATCTATTCATTTAATTTCATATTTTATTTTGTGCTGTCTACTAATCAAGTGCATTACCTAGTCTACATGCTGTGTCTTGGTGAGTTGTTACTACATTGTACAATATGTTCTTCAGCACTTTTCTTTCTCTTTTGACCATGAAACTGTATGACATTTGTGTCTGGCCCACTGTGGTTATCTGTGAAGAAATAACTGAAATGAAACTCCGACCTACTTCTCAAAATTCAGCCTTCTCTAATACCGAATCATGGATGCATAGTAATCATGTAGCCTTAAATGCCAATAAAACAAAGTTAATGATCTTCTCCTCATCCAAAAACACCAATATAGACAAAAACTCTTTTACAGTGACTGCTCAGAATAACAGCCCCATAGAAATAGTATCACATACCAAACTGCTCGGTGTCATAATTGATGAAAATCTAAAATGTGACATCCATATCCAAACTAATAACAAAAAAAATCACCAAAAACTAGGTCTCCTGTATAGACACAATCATTACCTTACCCCCTCCACCAGACACACCCTTACCTCTACTTACCTCTCTTAAGTACGGCACCCCCCTATTCACTAATATTCAGCTACGCTTACAAGCCAAGTTGGAAGCCTGTTACAATAAAATCTCCAAATTTGCCACCAACTCCAGAAACACATCGCATAACCGTCTCTCTCCACTCCCTGAAATGGCTTAAACTTCCTAGCTACCACAAACTCCTTAGACTTAATACTGCTCACAAGATCATTTTCAAACCTTCTAGTTGTCCTTCTCTGTCC